>NC_045963.1:39988105-40015605 GCF_010909765.2 Amblyraja radiata | reverse complement strand
TTGCCAGAGTTAATGATGCTCATCGAGCACAACATAGCTGCTAACTTGACCTGTCTCTTAAGTTTCTGATTTCGAAGTAGGGAAGTAGTTTGGGTACAATGAGATCAGTCAGAGTTTAATTGCTATGTGATGGGGGAAGTTTGCAGGTTGCCTGGTGCTTGTAATTTTATAGCCCCAGGTTAGAAACTAAACTGCATACACTTTGTTCTAATTGGCATCTGACATTTGTAATTGTTGTAAACTTATACCTGAATTGTACACGTTAGAACTTTGTACAGATTAGTGTTTTTTTTTTAGTAAAAGTACTATGTTTAATTGTCCCATTTTTCTGTATTGGAAATCCCAATCCAATAAAGAGAAAGCAATGCTTGGAATGAAAATAAAGGAAAGTAACTTTGAGACTTTCCAGCATTTCTTTACTAACAAATTGCCGGTCTTACTGGCAAGAAATCCATATTTTCTTGTGACTCGCTTCTGGAATTTGCAACACAGTGAACATGTTTTTAAGAATCAACTGATTTTGTCCAGTGCAGTAGCATTTCACATTGCAAACTAAAGAATAATTTTCTTGATTATTTAGTAAACTGGCATTTATGGTTCTGTTTTCATGCCCTGCTGGTAATATTTTTCTGTGTCTATTTTGACCTATATATTCCTGGGCAGTCATTTAATTGTAATAACAAATACTTTGCAGTGAATGCTTGTGTTTATAAATCACACATGCTTTCTCTATATTGGATTGGAACTTCCACCCAGAGAAATGAGACAATTAAACATGGTACTGTTTCTCAAAGGGAACACTAATCTGTAACAAGTTCATTTTTTATTAAAGGAACTCGCTTGCATTTGCAAATCAATGTTTCTTTTGCACAAATGGATTAATTGCAAATAGCGAGGTCTTTCATACTGATCTATTTAATCATTTCAGCAATTGGGAAATGTGTCATTTTACCTAAACCTGGTCAATAGGCAATTCCTGCTTACTAATTCTTGCAATGGAATCTATTAAAATCCATTTGATTTTGCTACAGATGTGATTTAGCTGAGTACCAGTGTATTTACATGAAGAATTCTTTCTCTGCATATCATTCTTTACATTTTCACAGGATGTCTTGTTTTTACTCCTCCTTCCCCTCCACAATCTGTTGTGGTACACTGTAGAAGGGGATTAGACAGGCAGATTCATGCAGAATCGTGATCAATCCTTAGTGGTGCAATTGCCAGCCCAATATGTTGCACATTTAACTTTTGAGGACAGTGTTGCTTCAAGACTTCTAGACGTTATTATGTCAATGGCACATAGTGGACTTGTCACTGTTTTTGCAGCTTAAAATACAAAACAAGTAGTTTAGAAAATGTATTTTTGTTTTCATATTTATAATTATTTTTAAAGTTACCATTAGTCTGCATTTTATCTTGTATCAAAGGAAATATTGCAGAGAGCATCCTTTTTACCCGCCATTTAAACTACTGTCAGAGATGGAGACAGACAGCATAGAAATACGTCTTCAATCCCATAATTTAATACTGGCCATCAAATAACCATGGATCCCATTAACCAGCACTTGGCCTTCTATGGTTTATCGAAATCGGCCTCAAATTTGTTCCTCTTGTTTTTTTAGCCAGATGTATTCCATGTTTATGTGGTAACTTTTAATGCATGAAAATAAAAAGTTGAAATGATAGAGATACTGCATTCAAATCCAACCAATGGGCACCAAATAAAAAGATTGACGGTGACTGGGAGGAGTAGGAACCAAACCAAACATGGTGGTCAGAAAGTTTGGAATAAAATGGAGTAAACAATATAAAGAACAATATACCTCTATTTCTGTGGGTGCTGTCATCGTTGATATTCATAAGGCATGGGAGCAGAATTAGTCCATTTGACCCATTGAGTCTACTCTGCCATTCAATCATTGCTGATCTATCATTCAATCTCGACTCCTTTCTCCTGCCTTCTCCCCATCACCTTTGACACCCTTACAAAACGAGACCCTATCAATCTCTGCTTTTAAAAACACCCAAAGATTTGGCCTCCACAGCTGTCAGTGGAAATGAATTCCACGGATTCACAACCCTCTCGCTTAAGAAATTCCTCCTCATCTCTATTCTAAAGGTACGTCCTTTCATTCTGAGACTGTTCCCTCTGGTCTGAGACTCTCCCACTAGGTGAAACATCCATCAATTGGTTCAATAGATGGAATTTTTTCAGCCAAGTGGATCTGGGTTGATTTCAGTGGATTTCAGTTTGTCTTGAAAGGTTCTTACTGCTATCTGGCTGCTATCCAGATTTCCTCCTTAGTTGGAAACAAGATAATTTTTTTAACATCTTTGAAAAGGATAACAAACAAGTAACACGCCTTTCTTCAAAGCGGTGTTTGAGTATTCAAATGTTCTTAATAATCTTATGTGGGAAGCAGTGTTGCCATTCATTGTACACCCCTAATGGATTGCCAGGCCACAGCAGAGGGCTGTCATATTGCTTTGTACAGCTTTTGGTAGGTTCATCGATACCACTGTTGATTTCATTCCAATTTTTATTTCAAATCCTTGGGGCTAATGAATTTTAAATGATGAAATAAAACCTTGTGTTTCGGTCAGTAGTACAGGCCTTCGGTTGCTAATCCGATAACAAACATAATGCTTCCCTTCATATGCCAGCTTGTCAGGGAATGTTCAAAATGGATTTAAACAAAAAAGATTTATTCACAAATTGATGGCCACCATTTCCTTTCAGCCCTTATCCCTCCATCACTGCTAACAGAAATGTATCTACCTATAGATGCTCCTTGGATATTCTGATTGAATCACTCCCTGACCTTCTGAATTACAGGAATTACTATCCTAGTTTGATATATGGTTCTAGTATTTTAACCTATGGAATCCAGATATCATTCTTGTACTCTATGCTGCCCCTTCTTCTGCTTGATCATGTAGAAAACTAAAAAATCAGCTCTAAGTGTTTCTCTTAATTTGCATTTAATGCATTGTGACAGAGGGAGTATGCATGTAAACATTATATGAGAGTAATATGAAGGTTAGTTGTGACATTAACGCAACTTGAGTGTTTTACTCGAGGCTTGTGTGAAAGATGGTAACACAAGTGATGAGAGAGAGAGAGAGAAAGAGAGAATAGCAGAGATGCGTGAGGCTGCAGATGTTGTACACTTAACCAAAAATCTAAGTGCGGGAGGAATTCAGCAGGTTAGACATCATCTGTTGAGAAAAAAATAACAAATTACATTTTGTGTCAAGACCCTTCTTCGAATCATGGGTACATTGACTATATCGTATCCCAATAGCCATCCTGTTTCTGTTGAAGGTGGGAAAATAAGCAGATGTATGAGAGATACAACTGCAGGTTTAAAGGCAGTCTCAGCAAGTTAAACCTGGCTTCAATCTGAAACAGTTGCTGCTGAATTTTAGAATTAATTTTGTTTAAATTAGAATCCATAGCGATATTTGCTGCTAGAATTGGCGTGCTATTGTTTCATCAAATTTGTGAAACAGAATTTTCATTTGGCTGTCGGTTCATGATTTAAAAAAAAAGTGAAATTTATATTAAAAGATATGAGAATAAATAAATTAATGTTGTGGCCACACACAACTGTTTAGTTGCACTTTCGTTATCTAGTAAGTACAGTGGTCAGGATTTGGTATGTAAATATTTTGGTTTAGCAAGGATTGAGCAGTTAGTTTTTGCCACAGTTTCGATTGAGCACTGATAAGACATGATTCTGTACAGCGGTAACTT
Organism: Amblyraja radiata; assembly: GCF_010909765.2. NCBI lineage: Eukaryota > Metazoa > Chordata > Chondrichthyes > Rajiformes > Rajidae > Amblyraja > Amblyraja radiata. Next base: position 40,011,848 of record NC_045963.1, on the reverse strand, counting down.
AATTTTATCTGTACTTTGGTGTAATGACATTTTGATCCATGAATGATGTCTGATCTGATTTGCTGCAGTAAATAAGTTGCAATAAGAATTTAAATTTGTAATGTACAGCTTTTTGATGGTCATATTAAAACTGAAAATTAGATTGCTTGATGTTCTATTTGATAATTATTTTCTGCTTCAGAAGCGGAAAAACCATCAAATCAAAAAAGGAATATTAGCTGCTAAATCATCAGGTCATGTCTTCAGTGTGGAAGGTTTTAACAACATCTCAATGGCATGTTGAAGTTTTATCCAATTCAAATACTCGTGCTCCCACCCAGGAATCTCGGTTAAATGCTAAAAAGCAGCATCATTACTTGGAGATCCATAGCTTATCTATCCATAACTCCACAACTTAAATCGAAGAGTCACAATGTCACTCTTGGTGATCTGTACGGCACAACCTCTAATACCATTATGTTCTTGCAGAGTTAGGATGCCGGAACTAATCTCAGTTCTCCAGTTATGTTCCAACCAGAGGTTTGTATAGCTGTTACAGAACCTCCATCCATTCGTACTTCAGATATACAATCCAGAATATACCAGACTTGCAATTTCTGGAGAGGTCAGGGCATGTTCTAAAGGACATACAGTATACCATTTTTCTTTTTAAATTCTGGTTTGAAAACAAAATGTTTAACACTTATTTTTAACCAACATTGTAGCATTCTGATATGTTCCCTGTTGAAAGTATTAACATTCTTGGTGCGAATTAAATACTTTACATAAAATCGGTGAATGATACTGCTAAATTAAAAATAAATGCAAGAAATATTCAGCAGGTTGAGGCAGCATATTTTGAGAAGAGAAAACCGTAAACTTTCAGGCTGTTGCATCAGAACTGGCCAGCAATGTCTGGTTATCTGAAATTGTTTGACTAATTTGGTTCTGACGGATATTACGTACTGACTCAAAAGATGAGGTGCCATTTCCTGAGCTTGCATAATGCTTCATTGGTGCAAAAGTAACAAGTCTCTTCCCCTTTGCTCTACCTATTGTACTTGAGTTTGACTTGATTGTATTGATGTATAGTATTATCTGATCTAGCATGTAATAGAAAGCTTTTCACTGTACCGCAGGACACGTGACAATGATAAACCTGAACCTAAAAACTCCACATGGGAATGGGATGGAGAATCAAAATGACAAAAAAGCTCAGGGTCATCATAGTCGACAGAATAGAGATGTCCCACTAAACATCTATCCGATATTCATTTCATTTCACCAATATAAAAGAGACCAATTTGGAAAAAGAAAAGTGAATTACTTCATCTGAAAGTAATGTTCAGATTCCTGGACTGTGGAAAAAGATAAGATAAAAGGGCAGATGTAGTCTCTTGTGACGACATGGGAACAAGCGAGGAGAAGGGATGTGATTTCCAGTGGATATGAAAGATAAAGACAAAGGAACGAAAGATGGCAACAGTATTGATTTATTTTGGTATTGATTTATTTTTGTCATGTGTACTGAGATACAGTGGAAAAACCTTGTTTTTGTGCAATCCAGCTAGGTCATACTACCTAGCTTTGATTGTGAGTACAATCAAGCCAATCCTACTATACCAGGTGGTACAAAGCGAACAATCCTAGAGTGCAGAACACAGTGTTGCAGCATTTTTGTTTAATAGTTGCAGAGAAAGTGCAGATATAATACAAGGGCCAAAATGAATTAGGTTGGGAGATTGGGGTTGCACCTTAGCGTATGAGAGGTCCGTTTACTAGTTTGAAGACAGCGGGGACGAATCTCTTCCTGAATTTGGTGGTAGCTGCTTTCAAGCTTTTGTATCTTTTGCCCAATGGGAGAGGAGAGAAGAAGGAATGACCAAGGTGTCAAAAGTCCTTGATCTTGTTGGCTGCTTTCCCCAGGCAACGCAAAGTGTTGAAGGAGGGGAAGGCAGTTTACCGCATAGACGGGGCTACATCAACTTTCTTGCAGTGTTCGGCAAGTTGTTGGATATGATGAGCAGTCCAAGATGTTCAATGTGTTGGATCCACTATATTATTGTTCCTGAAGAATCAAACAATGCTATAGATTGCTCAGCATATTTAGTATTTGTTGCTGGTTTGCCATGAATGTGGAGGTGAGCAGGAGTTCTTTTACTAAATTCTTTAAGCAGGAAATGAGGGATAGATCAAAGACAAAAAATAATTTTGGAAACAAGTTGGTGCTCATGTTGTTCAAGTAAATGTGCAAAATGTGCAGTAAAATCCCTTTCGGGACTAGTATCTGTCAGATGTCGCAGAAACCATGGATTTTAGGATTTGAAATGCAAGTGAAAGGATCAGAAGTGGTTGCTATTTGGATTTACTACAGATTTATAGAGCTGTACAGCCACAGAAAATGGCTCTTTGGCCCAAATCGTCCGTGCCGATCAAATTATTTAATTGAGCTTGTCCTACTTGCCCATTCCTGGCCTATAGTGCCCTCCATAATGTTGGGACAAAGACCCATCATTTATTTATTTGCCTATTTACTCCACAATTTGAGATTTGTAATAGAAAAAATCACATGTGGTTAAAGTGCACATTGTCAGATTTTAATAAAGGCCATTTTAATACATTTTAGTTTCACCATGTAGAAATTATGGCTGTGTTTATACATAATCCCTCCATTTCAGGGCACCATAATGTTTGGGACACATGGCTTCACAGGTGTATGTATTTGCTCAGGTGTGTTTAATTGCCTCCTTAATGCAGGTATAAGAGATTTCTCAGCACCTCATCTTTTCTCCAGCCTTTCCATCACCTTTGGAAAATGTTATTGCTGTTTATCCACATGAGAACCAAAGTTGTGCCAATGAAAGTCAAAGAAGCCATTATGAGACTGAGAAACAAGAATAAAAATGTTAGAGACATCAACAAACCTTGGGCTTACCAAAATCAGCTGTTTGGAAGATCATTAAGAAGAAAGAGAGCACTGGTGAGCTTACTAATCGCAAAGGGACTGGCAGGCCAAGGAAGACCTCTACAGCTGATAACAGAAGAATTCTCTCTATAATAAAGAAAAATCCCCAAACACCTGTCCGTCAGATCAGAAATACTCTTCAGGAGTCAGGTGTGGATTTGTCAATGACCACTGTCCGCAGAAGACTTCATGAACAGAAATACAGAGGCTACACTGCAAGATGCAAACCACTGGTTAGCTGCAAAAATAGGATGGTCAGGTTACAGTTTGCCAAGAAGTACTTAAAAGAGCAACGGCAGTTCTGGAAAAAGGTCTTGGGGGCAGATGAGACTAAGACTAACTTGCATCAGAGTGACGGCAAGAGCAAAGTATGAAGGAGCTAAGGAACTGCCCAAGATCCAAAGCATACCACCTCATCTGTGGAACACAGTGGTGGGGGTGTTATGGCCTGGGCATGTATGGCTGCTGAACGAACTAGCTCACTTATCTTCATTGATGACACAACTGCTGATGGTAGTAGCATAATGAATTCTGAAGTGTATAGACACATCCCATCTGCTCAAGTTCAAATAAATGCCTCAAAACTCATTGGCCACTGGTTCATTCTATACCAAGACAATGATCCCAAACATGCTGCTAAAGCAACAAATAAGTTTTTCAAAGCTTAAAAAATGGTAAATTCTTGAGTGGCCAAGTCAATCACCCAATCTGAACTCAATTGAGCATGCCTTTTATATGCTGAAGGGAAAACTGAAGGGGACTAGTCCCCAAAATAAACATAAGCTAAAGATGGCTGCAATACAGGCCTGGCAGAGCATCATCAGAGAAGACTCCCAGCAATTGGTGATGTCCATGAATCGCAGACTTCAAGCAGTGTTTTTTTTTCTCTATTACAAATCTCAAATTGTGGAGTACAGAGGCAAATAAATAAGTGATCAGTCTATGTCCTAATCATAACGGAGGACACTGTCTATCCCTATAATTCTTTCCTATCCATGTTTCTGTCCAGATGTTCTTTAAATGTCATAATAGCACCCATCTCTTCCATTTTCTCTGGCATGTACGCACCATACTCTGAGCAAAAAGCTGCCCCTTGGGTCCTTTTAAATATTTCTCCTCAACTTAAACCTTGTCCCCCTCATTTCAAATTAATTTATAAAATTGCCGATGACATGACCGTTGTTAGATAAATTGCAGAGTCAGAGTACAGAAGGGAAATTGATCGACTGACTGAAGCCAGAGCAACAACCTTGCTCTCAATGTCAGTAAAACTAATCCAGTGCCCCCCATAATGTTTGAGATAAAGACCGATCAGCAACATCTCCCAATACACGCATCCTGCAAATTACACTTCTTTCTTTTCCACTTCTGATGATGGGTGTTCTTTCCCCTTTGTCACTGCGACGGGAGTGAAGGGTGATGTACAGGCTTGCAGAGAATCGATGGGACAGTCTTGCAGAGAATTGATGGGGGTTAGTCTGCCTAGAACTGAGGGGATTAGTTTACTTAGAAAGCCATTAACAGTTCAGAATGTGTCCGCTGGACACTGGCAAAGAACAATTTGTGAACTCAAAGTTACAATTGATAAGAACCTAAACAGTACTGTGAACAAGAATCCCTACAATGGTACAAAGGTGCTACCAACTGATATGAACATGGACAGTGCTATGAACAATAATCCCTTCAATGTTACATAGGTGTAATGTATATTGTGATCACCCTATATAGATAAGGAAGCCTGTTTCAGCAGTGTGTTCTGTGTGAAAGTGGTTCGTTGACTGTCCAGTGTCTTTTGTCTGCTGGTTATGTTCAGTCTTGAGTCTTTTAGCTGTAATTCCAGTCTTTTTGTTTTGTTAATTATGACATGTTTAGTTTTATTTAAAGTCCGCAAGTATTTTAATGCTTTGCTCTGATGCCGTATAACCGCTGCGTCTGAATAAAAAGTTTTAAACAATTACTACTGGACTCGGCAAATCATTGAGAATTCAGTGAAACTACAGGTGATCTTATCGAGGTATGTCAATACATGAGTGGCCCTAGCAATGCCACTATCTTTACACCTCCCCCCCCCCCCCTCCCCAAGAGTATGAGAGTCAAGAGTGCTTTATTGTCATAATGTCCCTTTATACAGTATCTGTTGTCTGTCAGCAGTCGTTACTGTATAGTGGAATATGGGCAGTGATTACCGTCATCTTTTGGCCCACTAAATGCTGTTCTTGCTGAAGCTGATTTGTTCTGGCTTCAAAAGCTACCAGTTAAATATCTTTGAATAGCATGCATGCATGTTAGAGGAGGACTCGTGCTGTTTTTCTCAAGGAGATTTTCCATTCCTTTCTGAGACTGCATCACAAAGGCAGAAGTTGCTTAACACAGATTATCTGTTTCAAGATATTTCAATTGATTCCAAATTCTTAAATCACCTAGAATATAATTCCAAAAATAAGGAGCTACTGTCTTCCATTGTTACCATTTTAATATTTAATTAACTGGAAAATTCAACTTTTACTGGGTAATTACTGACAGATGTGAACACATTTTGTTATGCGTACATTGAGTGATGTACTGAAACTGAAACACCTCTGATTTGATGTCCAAATCTTTTATTTAATTATGTTTTAAAATCTGTTAAGTACATTTTCATAGTTTTCCTTTTTTTTTTCCTGGATTGTAATCCCATACTGAAAAAGAGCAGACACTTTATTTTTGGCGCCTAATTGAATGCTCGGCCTACATAAACCTGGCATTGATCCCTTTTTTAAAATTGAGCACCCAAGGCAGATAGCCAAGGCAAGTATGGAACTCGGTGGGGTGGGAAACATTAACGGAGAAGTAAATCGAAATGTTAATTTGGTGAAGTCAAACCTGGGTCTCCACCATTGTCAGAGTGAGGCTAAACACAAATTGGATCTCATATTTCGCTTGGGCAGCTAAAAGCCCGGTAGTATGAATATTGATTTCTCTAACTTGAAGTAGCCCCGGCATTCCCTCTCTCTCCATCCAGTTTCCCATTTTCACTCATCAAATAGCTAACAATAGCCTGTTTCCGTTATCATCATTACTTTTTTGCATATCTTTCATTCATTGTTCTTTATCTTTCTGCATTATCATCTATATCTCTTGTTTCCTTTTATCCTGACTAGTCTCGACCCAAAGCATCACCCATTCCTTCTCTCCAGAGATGCTGCCTGTCCCGCTGAGTCACCCAGCTTTTTGTGCCTTTCTTGGGTTTCAAAAGTTTAGAAACAAGTGTGCAATTGTAAAAGGAAGGTTGGGGGAGGAGCTGGTGAGACAGACTGAATTTATCAGAGAGCCTGGCAACCACAACAGGACATTGGAGCTCATTGTGAGGCCGTGTTGCCAGAGAGATTGTGGTAACACTCCTGCGTGTTATCCAAGAAAATCTGCTGCCTTTGTCTGGATGAATATGTCCCGCTTCCTAGGGGGATTGAACAGTACAACCTCTTGGTTGCACTGTTCAGGCAAAGGATTCTTGAAGCAATTTGAATTCTTGCAATGCAGAAATAGTTATGAATGTGGCTTTCAGAAACCCTAATAAAATGGTGCATAATTCTGAAACTGGTAGTTGCGTGCCTTTTGTGTCCTTCCAAGCAAAGTGCTCCCAGCAATATTAGTAATGATTTTGAGTAAGTGGTGGTGGGGGTTTTTTTGGAGCAGTTTTGGTAATAAGGTTTGCCAGCCAGGAAGCATTTAGTTTAGTTTAAAGATACAGCATGGAAACGGGCCATTCGGCCCACCAAGTCCACGCTGACCATCGACTACCTGTTCACACTAGTTCAATGTTGCCATGATGATAACGGAATCAGCCATGTAGGGCGGTGCTGGCTCGAAGGGCCGAATGGCCGACTCCTGGACCTATTGTCTATTGTTTATTGTTATCCCAATTTCTCATCCATTCCCTGCACAATAAGGGCAATTTAAAAAAGCCAATTAACCTGGAAACCTGCATGTCTTTGGGATGTGGGGGAAAACCAGAGCAATGGAGGAAACCCACGTGGCCACAGGGAGAATGTGCAAACTCCACATAGACAGCAACCAAGGTCAGGATTGAACCCAGGTAACTGTTGCTGTGAGGTAGTTACACTATCGCTGTGCCATTGCAGTGCGATATCTATCATTTTTGCAAAATAGAAACTGCAATACAATTCTGATAATCCTCTACTTGATCATTCAGAAATCAAGATTGTTTGACACCTGGCTTTGGTACTTTGGTACTGACGTCACTACTCCCCTCAACACACCTCTGTTGGGACTTCTACTGTTTGTAGTGTATCTAAATGACTTGGACATAAACGTAGATGGGTTGGTTAATAAGTTTGTACATGACACAACGATTGCTGGGTGACGGACTTTGTGGAAGGCTGTGAAAGTATACAGAGGGTTATGCATCAGCGGTAGATGTACTCACTATGCAACCATCAGAGGGCTATACGCAGTGGCGCAGCAGTAGAGTTACTGCCTTGCCACGCCCGAGACCCGGTTTCGATCCCGACTACCGGTTGTGTCTGTACGGAGTTTGTACGTTCTCCCCGTGACTGCGTGGATTTTCTCCAAGATCTTTGGTTTCCCCCCACACTCCAAAGACATACAGTTTTGTAGGTTAATTGGCTTGGGTTTGTATACTTGGCATAAGTGCAAATTGTCCCTACTGCGTGTAGGCTTGTGTTAATGTGCGGGGATCGCTGGTCAGTGCGGACTTGGTGGGCTGATGGGCCTGTTTCCGCACTGTGACACTAAACTAAACTAAATGGGTGGAGATTAATCTGGGATCTGTGAGGTGTTACTCTTTGGGAAGTTAAATGTAAGGGAAAAAATATAATTAATGGCATGACCCATAATGGCATTGATGTACAGTGCGATATTGGATAATAACCACCTGAAAGTGGCAACACAAGTAGATGGGGCGGTGAAGAAAGCCTAGGGCACACTTGGATTGTGCAGTCAGATGAAATTTGTTCTTGGCATTATGTTCAGCACAGACATTGTAGGCCAGAGGCCTGTTTCCATGCTGTACTATTCTATGTTCACACCTGGGCTGGGTTCCCTGCACTCCCCTCTGCAAACCAGGTCCCGGAGTCCATGTCCTCCCCTCCCCTCCACACACGGGGATGTGGAATCCCTCTCCTGCACACACGGGGATCTGGGGTCCCTGCTCTGCCCTCCTCTCCCCTCCACACACTGGGTTCTGGAGTTCCCGCTGTCTCTTTAAATACATCTGATTCTATTTCCTGGATCGACTTAACTCGCTGGCAACCTATTTGTACTCTCAGTGGAAACATGCTAATTTCCCGCACTCCCTCCAAAACAAACCAGATTCTCGGGAAAATGTATTGTTCTACTGTGTAACGTCTTAAAACAAAATTAAGTGTGTTTGAGGCATAATTGGAATAGCATTCTGTAGTCCAGAAAATCTGCAAGTCCACAAACCCCTGAGGGTTTCAAGATTGGGAAAATGAAATGATCAGTTGATAATTTTTAATGGTACACCATTTCTATGTTGCATTCAAGCCAATAAATGGTACTTTTTCTCAAGCGGGTCAGCTCCTTTATCCACATATATCTCTAAATGCACTATGTTAACAAACATCAGGAATCGGAGTCCTGGGGGGTTTAAATCTGTGCTCCACATCTTCCATACTGTCCTGTAGCAAAGTTTCTGGCAGAAGTAAAACTTTTTTAGAGAATAATAAATAGTGTACACATTTAATAATGCAATACCATTCATTAATGGGTAAGAAGATCAATCTTGGTTTTTATAGTGTATTACTGAGGCACTATTTTCTGTCCGTACACTCTTTTCCCATTAGCGTTCGGAACAGTGTGCATGTGTTTTAGTGCAGCTTTGCAGAATTTGGGAGAAGGTTACATTTTAAGTGTGTATGGCACAAGTAATCCATCAAAGTATCAGGGAATAACGCTGATAATAACTTTGGAAGGAAAATTGTATCTTGGGTTCTGAAGTCAGGTCAAGTTATATTACATTGAAGTGAAGGAAACTACTGGGGCTTGTGCATCTTTTCCCATTAACTAATAGGCTGAATATCTTTGCTACTTAAATCGATAAACTGTTAGGGGGAAATTTCCACTGGCCGTATACTTTGGAAAGTGGAAGAACTCCTTCCCATTGTTGAGAGTGACAATCATGTTGTTTGTTTTAAAAACTCATTTGTTTTGCCATGTCATTCATTTGGAGCTGTATTCATTCTAATAAACTCTCTTGATCATTATCATAACATCGAACATTTTGGTGATCCTAAGATGCTGATTAAAGTAATTGGTAACATTATCAGTGTACAATTGACAAAAACAGGAGCATGGATTGTGCAAATAAATTAAAAATGTGAAGTGATCTGGCTCTTGCAAACCGCCAGTTACAATGGTTTTCACTTCAGTGAAAACTAAATTATTGGACTGCATTCAAGTAACGTTCAGACAGATGACAAGCTTTTTTCGTGCAAAACATTGCAGCAATCATTTTGATTATTCAGTAGATATTTTTGTTTCCCATTCCTTCCAAAAGTGTTTGTTAATCAAGGAGGTGATAACACCATGCTTCCAGGGCACTTCATTTATTGAGTATGTTTAAGAAGGAACTGCAGATGCTGGAAAAATCGAAGGTAGATAAAAATGCTGGAGAAACTCAGCGGGTGAGGCAGCATCTATGGAGCGAAGGAATAGGCGACGTTTCGGGTCGAGACCCTTCTTCATTGGCCTGAAGAAGGGTCAATCTGACACATTGCCTATTCCTTCGCTCCATAGATGCTGCCTCAGCCACTGAGTTTCTCCAGCATTTTTACCTACCTTCATTTATCGAGTAATTGAGTTTGCAAATGCCCAAAGTATGGGGGGGTAGGTTTGTGGTGGCTGTACAGCAGCTAATACTTTGTAAGGAGAATAACACTACTGGTGATGACAGGCGGTGTGGAGATTGACCCTCAAGACTGACACTGACTCTTTAGACAGTCGCCTAAAGAGTCGTAACGTTTTTCTGGTCGCCACTGGATTATGAAATGTTCAAAACATTTTGGCGACTGTGGGCTTGTCGTAGCTTGTCGTAGGTGCTGTCGCCAGGATGAGGCAGGTTGTCGCCAGTTGTTGTTGGTTGTCACCGGGTGCTGACTTAGATGAATTCCAATGGCGACTACCTACATCAACCGGCGACTTAATTGTCTTTAGTTGTTGCCGACAGGGTTGTTGCTTGTCGTAGCTTGTCGCGGGTGGACGTAGGTTGACTTTGGTTGTCGCCTGTGTGGTCGTAGGTTGTCGTAGGTGGACGTCCTAATGGGTTGCCAGTTGTTGGTAGCTTCAAGTTGACTAGGTGGTAGTTTGTCGTAGCTTGTCGTTGGGGGGGGGGGGGGTGTCCTGTCGCCGCTTTTTCGGTGACCTGCTACGACTGTGACAGTCGCCAAAAGAAATCGCTAAGGTGGGGCAGGCCCTTTACTTTCTATTTTCAAATATACACAATAGCTACATGGATATGAGGTTCATTCCATTGGAGTCATTACCTGGCCACAGAGAATTGGTTCAAATGTAAGGAACATCGTTAGTAAAAGAGAATATTTTCAAACTCTTGTCAATGAAAGAAAATGTGGCAGATTATATTTTTTGTAGGTTTCATGACCTAATGGTATCCATTCTTCAAAAAATTATTTTCCATTATACAGTTTGTTAAATTCAATTTTATTGATGTGATTGGGGTACTGGCAGTCAATACATTTATCTTCAGCATTAAATAAATTCATAAAAATGTTGGTTTGGTAGTTCTGTATTATGTTGGGTGCTAGTTCACACTTTTAACAGTGTAAAATATATATTAATCATTTCCATTAACAAACAATGTGTGGCTGGGAGAAATAGTTACAAAGAGTGTAGGGATAGACTAAGCAAGTGGCGAAGGACTTTAGTAGTTGCAACTCCAGTTGGATCCAAGAAAGCTGAGCTGGAATGTTTACAATTGTGAGAGCTCAGAAATGGAGGAGCATAGCGATTTAGCTATTCATTTACTCAAATTTGTAATGCCAGTTAATGGCAAAAGGTGTATCTCGAGAGTTGGAATTCAACATGGAATATATAATGCTTCAGTCATGAGCTAATCGGGTAAACAGCTTCCACATATTGAATTTACAAGGATAACGGTTATCCAATTGGGGTAGTTCAAATGAATTGATAGGGTAATGACAATGAAATTGCCTACCTTGGTTGGGGAAATCAGAAGTGTGTGTTTTTAAAATCGTAAGTCAGCCATTCAGGAATAAAATTATAGATTTTGTTTTACTCATAGTAATGGTGGTCTTCTCTGAATCTGATTGCTGAGTCAAGTGAAATTTCAAGGATGAGACCAATTGTAAGAGACCTAGAACTAAGTAGGTAAATGTAGTAAGATGATGAATAACTATGATGAAATTGAATGCAGAGCTGATTCAAAAGGCTGAAATGTTACTTTTGTACCAATATGAAATGCAATATTAATCCATTAGCTTCCATTTGAATAGGATCTTACATGTAAAAAGGTATATTGGGGCATTGTGGTGAATGAAAAGTTGCTGCTGCAGAAGTAGGACAGTGGTTTGAATTTAAAGAAGGCACGTGAGTCTTTAAGGATGGAGAGATGAGGAAGTGGAGATGCTTGGAGGTTGTGATGGGAATAACTTTGTGTGGAGCCCAATCAAGTGGCATTGATGATTGAAAAGAGAGAGAATGGATGCATTTGTCAGATTGCAAGCAACAAGAGCAGACATTTTCTTTTTGTCCCAAGTGTTAATGTGTGATTTGGTAGCAAACGCCTGTTATGCTCAGCTTTGGGAAGTAGAGTATGATGCACAAACATTGCTATTTCACGCTTGCGTAACCCTGATGAAAGAGGATTTGCTCCTCCAGATGTTTGCATTTTGGAGGTTTGTAGGATTGTACAGGGCAGGAGATAGAAACTGGAAGGATCTGAACATATTAAAGAATTTGAAATGTTACATTAATACAGGACTGAGGAGAGATTACTGGTAGACTGAGGTGGATGCTGGTTGCAAAATGGATTGTAGTGTTTGTGATGTGCTGTAGTTTACATGGGGAACGGATGGAAAGATGGCTTGAACTGTGATTGAGTCCAACTCCAATAAAAGGCATAGACGATAGTTTCAGAAGCAAATAAATTAGTCAAAATAGGAATGGTTGACGAGGGCATTTGGAGTGGAGATAGTAATGTTATCTGTAGGAAGGAGCTGCAGATGCTGGTTTAAACCGAAGATAGACACAATGCTGGAGTAACTCAAAGAGACAGGCTCTATCTCTGAAGGGAAGGAATGGGTGATGTTTTGGGTAGAGACCCTTCTTCAGACTCGACCCAAAACGTTACTCCAGCTTATTGTGTCTATCTTTAGTAATGTTATCTAATATTTTTGAAAGAAATGCACAGCAATAGGGCTAGTGAATTGAATGTAGTTAATGACATGTATGTTGTTTGGTGTCATGAGATTTAGTCCACTCAGTGTTCATCTGGAGGAAATTGTGATTCATGGAAGGTTATGTGCTAAAAGCATTGAAGACAGTGGAGGCCGATTCACTGGATGCATTCAAGAGTTAGATAGAGCACTTAGGGCTATCGGAATCAAGGGATATGGGGAGAAAGTAGGAACGGAGTACTGATTGTGGATGATCAGCCATGATCACATTGAATGGTTGTGCTGGCTCGAAGGTCAGAATGGCCTACTCCTGCATCTATTGTCTATGTAAAGACAGATGTGTGACTGCAAGAGATAATGGAGAGTTGCAGCTCAGTGTCTTAAGTGCTTAATGCAATGAATCTTTGAATATACAGCATTTTGAAATTCAACACATGTTAATGTGGCGATGTGCTTTAATGTCAAGTTGTGTGGCATTACATTTGGTTGTAAGTGAGGTTGATTGTGTACAATAGAATAAACAATACTGAAAGTATATTTTGCATTTGAAATTTTTTTGTAAGACCCTAAAATATTTGATGCATTCTAAGCAAAGGCATTGGTAATGAATACTGATGTACAGCTTATTCGAGACCCTTGGAAAGTGTAAAATAACTAAAGTTGATAACTAATTAAAAAAAAACTGGGATGCAGTATTTCTTTTCAAGGTAGTTAAAACAGAGCATGATTTCATTTGCCTTTGCACAGTTGCATTGAAGAATAACTTTTTTTAAATGCATTTCTAAATATTAAAATTTCTTGATTATAGTTTTTTAAAATGATCCTTTGACCACTGATCAGAAGTGGTATATCTGGCAATATTGATGGTGGAAACAATAGTTCCATAAACGTTGTTACTGTATTTGACAATTAAAATATATTATGTAATATTCCACAGGTATTTGTCTAGTTCATCGTCAGGCATGAAAGACAAATAATAAAATGAATCCTGATGGGGAAGCCACCTCACCAGCAAATTTCTAAACAATCTTTGACACTTCAATGTAGAAGACAATCTAACTACCTGCTGAAAACTTGACTTTGAATGGTAATTGTAAATTGCAGGATTTTCTGGCCTGCATGAGTTTCTTCAACGTTAGTAATAATTTGTGTAATACAGCTACAAACATAATTTTTGTGATATTTTTAATTTGCAATGCCATATTTCCACTTTTAGTATAAACAAGCAGAATGATGACAGCTCATGATGCTTCAATGGAACATAGTACTGCACTTGAAATAGACCTCCCGAATCCTGGAATCCATGCCAGGCTGTACGTTATAATTCATTGTGCTAAACAAGCTGCAACACTCAATTTCCACTGAACTGCAGAAGGTCCTTTTCACCAAGCACCATATGACTTCATGATGGATGGCATGCGTCTGCTATTGTTATCTCGTTTGCTCAAGATGACTTGGAGCAAGGCAGAGTCAGCTGGATAATAGTCTGGATTAATTATTTAAAGAAGACGCTTTCAGTACTGAGTTACATTATTCTCTTAATAAAACACAAATGTGACAAAAATATATATCAAAATACTGCACATTTTCTTCTGTTCGTCTTTCATTCTAAAATGCGTGACTCTCCATCTTAAATAGATTGGCTTGATATATATTTTTGAGTGTCATGAATGTGAGTTCTGGTTTTGTACTGAGTCTATTTTTAAAATGGCTCAAGGCCTGTTGAACTTTGGTGATGTGTGTTACAACAGGTGACTTCTATATCTTAGTCATTAGGGACCAGACAGAAAGCAAGCAAAGGAAATTTTGGTTTGGCCACTTCAGCCTACTGGCATTTCAGTGACTATTTTTAAAGAAGACAAAAACATCACAAATCACATGGTTCTGCTCTCATTTGATGAATGCATCTCTTTAGAAGTGTGTTCAAAATTAGAAGAAATACTGCAGAATCTCACTTCCCAAAGGAAAACAAATGGCCAGAGAGTAAAACTTTGTAATTAACAAAACGTTTTTGCCGATTATGTTAGTAAGGAAATTTACAATGATAAATGTTGAGAAGCATGATCAATCAGTCATTGTAATAAAGTTTTGGGGTTAAATGTGTGTTTTCTATGCAACATATCTAATGAGATCCTACTAATTTCCCATTTCTAGTTTCCTTGTCCCATTGCTTTGTTTTCTTTTTCCTATATTTGTCGTGAATACATTCGGACACTGTTATGTCAAGAAAAGGCAACGGAAGAAAGAAAATTGTTTGTTTGCTTTGAATATTTTCACCAAGCTGCTTTACCCCATGAAGCATTTTCAGTAGGAAAGCCAGGATGACTCTCACCACAGATGCTGTTTGTACCACTGGCACAAGGCACTGTTGTAAAACAGCAGGCCAAGAATGAATTCTACACTATGTTAAGACCAAGTCATAACTTATTTGGGACCCACATATTGACAAGCATAAATGTGCCAAACCAATCTATTTAAGGACCCAATAGAGGTTGTGCATGTTCGTGTGAACGGTAAACAGCAAATATTCTTCATGTTTCAAGACTGTATGACTGACAAACCTGGTGGTTTGATTACTGGGCATCAATACTTTCATGATAATACCTTAATACAATGTTCACTTAGGAGCTGTTCTATGACAGCGCAGGTAGCAGCACTACCATTATACCACTGCAGCCACAAACATGGGAGGAACATCTTGCAGACCTTGACAGTGGAGTCATCATGGGCAGGAGTGCAACTGAGCAACTTGTTACAGGAAGAAGAGGAACAATCGATAATTAAAGGCCCTAAACTGTCCCTTTATTAAATAGACCAATTCAGAACTAACATGGTGAAAGGGGGCAATGTTACATTACATGAGAGCTGCTATCACAGCAAGAGGCGAACCATGGAACATTACCACCTGTCCACTTGCACTGGACAGGCCGTGCACTGTTTGGGATCTTGCTGATACCAACCTGTGAGTGTGTGCTTATCAATGGAAGGAGCTAAATATTTGAAGGATGGACAAAGTAAGAAGTTTATATCAGGTCTCCCAATTTTCTTCCAAGACTGCAAATGCAGTAACTGTGAATAATAGGGCGGCACAGTAGTGCAGCTGGTAGAGCTACCTCGCAGAACCAGAGACACGGGTTCAATCCTGACCTTGGGTACCATCTATGTGGAATTTGCACATTCTCCCTGTGACCGTATGGGTTTCCTCTGGGTTCCGCCCACATTGATGTGCAGGTTTGTAGGTTAAATGGTCTCTACAAATTGCACTCAGTGTGAAGGGTGTGGATGAGAAAGTGGGATAACATCAAACTAGTGTGAATCAAAGATCCTATAGCAAGCAAGATAGACCACTTCTTCTAAATGCAATGGGCTGATGTGTAGTACGCAACAGAGTGGAACATGGGCCTTTTTTTCATCCATTTCAGTAACCCGACCCGACTCGCAGTGCAATCAATGTTGCGGGGGAACAGTTTGTGTTAATAAATTTTAATTCTGAAAAGAGAAGATTTTTCCCAAATAACTTTTATTTTTACGAGGATGTTTCCGTAACCGGCTTCCGTCTCCGCACTAGTATCTTATGGGATCTTTGGTGCGGAGATGTAAGCCGGTTACGGAAATGGGGCCGGAAATTACCCATGAATCTGCCCATGACCGTACTACGTCTTTTTCGTCGAGTGATCTATCTTTGCTTGCTATAGGATCTTTGGTGTGAATGGCTGATGAATGGTCAGCATGGACTCGGTGGGCTGAAGGCCTGTTTCCATGCTGTATCTCTAAAACTACAAACTAATCTTAACTTGGATATTGTCCCTTGAACACTTGAAGAAAGGTTTAAAAGAAATGATTAATTACTTTGATTTTTGAAATAAAATGTCTTTAGTGTGTGACCAACCGATTATATGGTTGATTTTATTTGTAAATTCTTGTAAAAATGCTGTTTTTAGAATTTTTCTTTAAATCAAATTCACATTGATCTTCAAAGATCACTTCTCAAGGCTAATGGTGTGCAAATCACGCACCAGTCACTGGATACTCAGCAAACAAACTGATGTATCTGTTGAACTCTATTTTTAGCAGCCCCAAACTACTGGATGTTAGATCATTTCCAACTCAGTCCCTATGCCATGCACAGAGTGATTAAATGAATATGTAACTCTTTGGTTACGTATAGGTTGGAGGAGGGAGAGAGAGATTACATTCAAATGAACAGGTTTATGGATTGCCAAGGTTTGGAAAAAATTTTTTTTTTTAATCTTGTTTGAAACTTTCACACCTCCATTGTATTACATTAAACTTATTTTCAGATTATTAGCAACATTTTTATTTATGTTTGTCAAGGTACTTTGAAGGTCACAAAGTTGGTGACTATCAGCCTTTGTCGTGTTAGCTGCAGAACATGCTCTTGACCTAGCTTAAAGCACCACAATATAGAGTGGTGTATAAATAGAAATTCAAAATCTCTGGAGAATTTTTGTAAGATTATGACAAGCCAAAAATCATTGTGATTTATATCTATCTCTTTAATGAAGATAAAAGCAGTTCCTTCATGCGTTCTCAACTATCAAGGACAATTTTTGTGGTTCATGAATTTAAATATAAAGTGACAATGCTATGCTTCACTGGCTGTTGTAGCATCTGTTTATACTTATAACATGACCTTCAGCATATGGTCTTTGCAGGTCATTGTAAAGGTGCACACCAAAATGTGGCTTAAAAATGTTGGTTCAAGTGTCATATTTCCCGACATATCTGTTGGAGAATCATACCACCATTATGGATATTCTGCTTCAAAAGGGCACCTATAATACTGGTACCCAAGAAGAATAATGTGACAAGCCTCAATGACTACTGACCAGTGGCACGAATGTCAGTGGTTATGAAGTATTTTGAAGGGCTGGCTATAGTGCATATCAACTCTCACCATAGCAAGAACCTGGACCCATTACAATTTGCCTACCACCATAATAGATCAATGGGAGATGCGATCTCGCTGGCTCTCCACTCCATATTGGGCTACTTGGACAATAAGGACACAATATGTCCAGCATTCGTTCATTAACTGTAACTCCGCATTCAACGCCATCACCCCCTCCATACTTGTTATCAAGCTTTGGGTCGTGGGTCTTTCCTCATCCCTATACAGCTAGATCCTTGACTTTCTCATCAACAGACCACAATCAGCATTGGCAACAACATTCCCTCAAAAACCATCAGAACAGGACCACCTCAGGGCTGTACTCAACCCCCTGCTCTACTCAATCTATGGCCATGACTTTGTAGACAGACTCTATTCTAACTGCATCTTTTAAATTTACTGATATCACCGTTATTGGACGAATTACAGGTAATGATGAGTGGGAGAGTAGGAGAGAGGTTAATAATCTAATTGAATGGTGCCAGAACAACAACCTTGCTCTCAAAGTCAACAACTCCAAGGAGCTGATTGTTAACTTTAGAAGAGGGAAAGCAAGGATCCACAAACCTGTCTTCAATAGGGATTGTCAGTGGAATGAATCAACAACTTTGTTCCTGTGTGCATAGCTCTGAAGATCTGTACTGGGTTCAACATGTTGATGCAATTATAAAGAAAGCCCATCAACGCTTCTCTTTCCCTCAAAAAGACAGCCATCAACATCCTGACCATGCTCTTATTTCACTCATACCATCGGGAAGAAAGCATAAGCCAGAACCACCAGGTTCAAGAATAACTTATTTCCAGGCCCTTGAACACCACAAAGCACTAACTAATCTGTGTCTACTCTAATATATTAGCGAGACCAAACACAGACTGCGATCATTTCGCTGAACACCTCTGCTCAGTCCGCCTAGGCGTACACGGTCTCCCAGTTGCCAAACACTTCAAGTCAAGAGAGTTTATTGTCTGAAGAAGGGTTTCGACCCGAACGTTGCCTATTTCCTTCGCTCCATAGATGCTGCCTCACCCGCTGAGTTTCTCAAGCATTTTTGTCTACCTTCGATTTTCCGGCATATGCAGTTACTTCTTAAACAATAAAGAGTTTATTGTCATGTGTCCCAGATAGGGACACACAACTCTTCCTCCCATTCCCATACTGACCTTTCTGTCCAGGGCCGCCTCCACTGTCGGAGTGAGGCCCAACGCAGGAACAGCACCTCATATTTGACTTGAGCAGCTTACAACCCAACGGTATGAATATTGATTTCTCTAACTCTACCCCTTGCTTCCCCTGTCTCTATGTCCCTCCTTCACCCTAGTTCTACGACTGGATTCATTGTCCTCCTGATTAATTTTACTCAACTAACAAGTGAACCATTCTGCATTTCCTTGATCATCATCTGCTTTAATCTATCGTTTTCCCACCTTATCCGTGCATATCTCTAGTCTCCCACTCCCTGACTCTCACTGAAGAAGGGTCTCGACCCAAAACTTCACCCATGCCTCCCCTCCAGTGATGATGCCTGTCCAGCTGAGTTACCCAGTATTTTGTGTCTACCTCAGCTATGGACTGTCTTTGATTGAACTTTGGTCTTTTTGCATTAGTATTGCTGTTATTAATTTAATGATTTTTGTTTTGCTTATTATGTTATCTATGAGTATTGTGTTTACAGTCCTATTATGCTGCTGCAAGTAAGAATTTATTTGTTCCATTGTTGATGCATATGATAATTCAAGACGCTTGACTTTTCATATTTTCATGAAACACAGTCCTCCCCAGCAGAACCATGAGTAGAGCTGAAGCTTGATGCTGAATAATTGTTTAGGCTAAATGGGGTGGGTAGAAGGAGGATACTGAATAAAGCTAAATTGAAGTTCCATGTTTGCCTCTATGTACGTGCATAGAAAATTGTAAATCTTAAACTGAATTTTGACAGGAATGGATTTAGTCACTGACAGAAGAGCCATATGGCCAACTACTGCATTTGTTTCTTATGTAACATCTACACCGTTACTCCTAGTAATATATAGGTGATTCTTCATTGGAAAATATTACAAATAATTTGTTACGTTGCTGCAAATGACCATTTACGTTATTGCCGTTTATCACTGTCTGTTATTTCTCAAGACATTAGGATGTGATTAGGTATCCCTGATCCAGACCTCAGTAAATTATATTATAACCTTGCGGACATTGGATTGTCAATTTATAACATTTCTTTGAATTTTCCCAAAAGAGGCAACATTACATGGGGCTTTTTAGCAAGGCAGCAACTGCATCGCTGTGCCAGCAACAAAATGTTTGTATTTTGTCCTCCTTTTCTAATTATTTTCTGGAAATAAAATTGTCAAATTAGTTGGCATACATTTTTCAATTAAATTCACTATCACTAGATATTTTACATGCATGTTATTAACACGCAAACTGCATGTGGAAGAGTGCATTGATTAATTAGTGGCACTTTGGAGCATAACTGGAGTTGAGCTCGTGTAATATCAGAAATAAATTGCAGTTAGTGTTGATTGCCGTGTAAGGTTGAACCTCAGAGTGCTAAGAATATTTGAGGCAAAGTCTAGTTGTTACCCATTTGTGTAGGTTATTTTAAAAGTTATTTGTGACCTAATTCACTGTAAGAGAAGCGAACAAGTTTGGGTCACCTGCTTGCCCCCTTTTTTTTTTTTAATTGATCTGACTTGACTGTCGATTTGTTATTGAAGAGTTAGCTTTGATATGGGTGTACCTCATTGTGGTATGTCAGAATAATTACCCACAGAAATTCAGGTATTAAAAAAAATCAAGGTGCTTTGGTGGGTCCCTGATTGTTTTTTAAGAAGCAACATAGCTGTATTGTCTCATGATATACTGCTCTTGGGTTGATAATCTAAATAATCTGCTGTGTTAATTGCCTCTATCGTTATGATTTGTGAAAGCCTCCATTTTGGGTATTCAGATGATGAAGTTCAAAATTAATGCTTAAAAAATATAATATATACTTGGTTCATGGAAATTCTTATGCAATAGGATATCAAACTTTTAGACATGTCTGAAATAAGGCAACAAATCTTTTATTTTCCTTTTGATGTGTTATTTATGTGTTAACTATGGTGCTACATTGACTGAGTAAGATTGGTGGGGTCTCATTCCTATTTAAAACATTTTGAAACAATTGTAAACATTGAAAATAATTTGTTACGGTTTATTTTTTTAAATCATAATTTACAGTTTGGAGCTAGATCTGTTTTTGCAGTCATAAATAGCATAGACTGATCTGAAGACTGACTATCAACAGAATAATGATGCAATTTACATAGAATGTCTGAAAATTATGGAATATTTATTCATTGTGTATGGTACCCTTCAAAATAACAAGTAAAGTAATTAATGATTCGGTATCCTTTCCCATACTGAGATTAAAGCAGTAGATTGTGTAATAAGGCTCAAGCAGTAGGTTATTGGTACTGGCATTGGATCTCGAGAATAGAACTGATGATTGTGGTTATGGGAAACCCAGTTAAGGAGGAGGTCACTTGTCACCGTCAGCAAGGAATGTCCTAATTGCAAGTTTTAAAATTGTCCCAGTCAAATTAATTGTATATGAAGAATGCATTCATTAGTTGCACCGTAGGTGAATAATGATCAAGTCAAAATTAAATTCATGTGGTAGTATGTGTTATAAATATTCTTAAAAAGGCATTGCACTTGGAACATATGATTGCTAATTAATATATTCTGTAATGGAACTATTTATTTCAAAATATGAGTTTTGTGATCAGAAACATTGATTGCGGATGGATCTTTTCTGAGTGTTTTGCCGCAAGCATATTTCTTGTTAAAAATTAATTAAGATTTTTTTCCTGTCTTTGGCTCAATAAAGGGAACCCCAGCAACTTTCACCTTTAGATTATTAAACTTCAACAATGTCTTTGTAGCACTATAGTCCAGTTGAATTTGATGGCAAGTTACAAGATGAGATACTGAGGTAGATGCTGGATAGATTTTATAAATGAGTGTTTTAAAGGGGGAGAGAAATCCATCAAGGTTTTAAAAATGAATTATTGATCTTAAGGCAGGTGAAGCTGAAAGCAAAGCCTCAACATTGAATCAATGAAAATTGAGGACTAGATTTTGGTGACCATGGAGATTTCAGATGATTGTGGAGCGGGGAGTTTTCGGATATGGGATAGGGTGGAGATAGGTAAGGATTTGAAGAGATAAAATTATTAAAACTATATAAATCTAGCTCACCCTGACATGTCATCCAAAGTATTGCTTGTGAAAGTTCAAAGTTAGCTGCTTGTGGAATGCCCAACCAAGCCAGATACTATTCATATGTCTCATTCCAAGATGTTTCTGGAAAGGGAGATGCATCTGTTTGCTTTTCACTCTCCTTTCCATGTTGGGGCTTTTGAGGTCTTTATTACCTAAAATTCATAATTGCTTACAGACCAGTATAAAAATTCCCGAAATATCGCATGAAGTCCAAATCTCATGTCGGTGAATTATTAATTCCAGGTTTATTTTACGTTTACTTTCCATTAAGTGTGGCTATTATAACGTACTTTCAACCAATTAATATATGATGTGTTCCTCCTTTACAATTGGTTTCAACAATAGCTTTTCAACTATAAATAGACGATGGAATGTGCAGCCTCGACATTGACTTTGATTCATCTATTGGAAAACCGATTTAGTTTATTGCTCCAATTTAGCTGTATTAAACATTGGTCTTCTGTAGCTTGATTTCTCTTCAATCTATCCTACTTTGACATGCTCCTCTGGCCAATGTACAGTGTGGGGGCTATGCCCAGATTACACTTTATTACGTGTTACAGACACAGCCACCCATTCATCAAATCTGCAGAGCATTACTTTTGATGGGAGATATTATGTTTTTAAATGTCCTTTGCCTTGCATAATATGGATACAGTAGAACTTGGGACTTTGCATGATACCAGGACAGGGAATGCCATGTGGAGTTTCTTGCAATGTCAGGAAATTATTATGTCTGCTGTCAATAATTATCAGTAAAATATTATGCTATTAACTGATTGCAAACCATAAATTTCATCAAAAGAGTAATGCTGTTTTCCGTGGTGTAATCCTAATCATGCGTATCTAATTTGTGCACTCTGCAGTATTGTGTCAGATTTCTAAATCATACTTCAAATTCAAAAAACAAATTCATTCATGTAATATAGGAGTCAGAATATCACTTCTTGGTAGAAATAGTAACTTGTGTCCAGGAAACACGGCAATGGTTGAGTGCTTGAAATAGATTAGCAAATGAACAGGACTGATACACATCAGTTACATTTTGAGGCTTTAAAGGAAATCAGTTGCAATTTGGTAGTGAAATTAACATTGAGTTGGGGGAGAAATGGGAAAAATTAGGAATATGCAAATCAAAAGTGATTTAAGCAGTTGGGAGTGTATAAATGAGAAAATACAAAAGACATGTAGATACAACTGATCAGAGGGACACGCATGGAAAAAGCAATGAACCCCTAGAGTCACTTCAACCAACTTCCAATTTATTCCTACTCGTCTAGTCCTGAAAATTGAATAGGCTTTTCATTACGGTTGATCATTTAGGCGTGGGATGAGAACTCTTTTGATTCTGAGTGGCATGAATCTTTATAATTCTCCACCTGAGAGGGCTGTAGATGCTCAGTAATTGAATATTTTTTCAGACTGAAATCAAAGGGAATTAATGTAGGACAGTAAGTGGATGAGGCATAGGATCAACCATAATATTGAAAGGTGCAGCAAGCTCAAGAAGCCACATAACAGCCACACTTTCCGGAATCAATATACGGGAGAGGGTGCAACACTGGCCACCACTTGGGGAACAAGTTAGGTCGTGACTGGTGTCATTTGGGGAGCACTTTGGGACCACTGACCCTAATTCTATAGTTTTAGAGTAGTTATGTAGAAGGGTAGGACTGGCCCACCAGTTGGTGTTTGATGATGTTCAATAATCTGCTGTTTGAAGATGACAATTATTGAAAGTATTGACGAGCAAAAAACAAAGTAAGCAAATATTTTTTCACATGTAATCATCGTATGCCATGAAATGACGGCCAATATTTTGGTGACAGTAAATTAATATTAATTGAATCCCACTCACTGCCACAGAACTGTGCTGAGGTATATGGCAGATTCTGTGCTAGTTAAAAGGCAGGCTTTTGGGGGTGTGCAGTTAACAGTGTTAATCAGCATTGAGCAGCACAAAGTCTGTCACCAGCTCAACCTACATAACTCAGTGGGGAGCTTGGCAGTCTTGTCAGAGAACAAGGCGCTACACCTCTGGGTAAACTGTGGACGGCAATTGGGTTGAATGATCCAGCCCAAGATCAAAACTTATCTTGGCACAATCTAAAACTGCAGAATCTGGAATCTTCCGTAGAAGTGTTGGAGGTCAGGCTTTTTCAGTTGATAATATCTTCATTTCTACCTCTCTAATAATTGGTTTT